>NC_089855.1:46241317-46268817 GCF_036373705.1 Amia ocellicauda | reverse complement strand
TTTTTTGATTTTCAGCAAAGATATCCCTCCTAATTTCTCTGGACATTGTATTTGGGTTACGTTTGAAAACAGACATACTGAACAATAATCCAAAATTTAATTCATGACAGCTAATCAGTTATAGGCGACCAAAAAGTGTTATGCGCAATTAGAAAATGTAATCCCGGAATGAACGTATTTCCAAAAAAGATAGAGATAGAGAGAGAGAGTTGGAGGGAGATAGAGAAAGAGAGGGGGAGAGGGAGACAGCAGTACATTTGTCATCCTAATCTCAGTGTCTCTGTGGAGGGCTCTGCTGGCCCAGTTTCCCTCAGTGTCTGTCAGGCATATTTATAGATGGAGAGTTTGAGTTCACATATATAGGCTGCGTTCCCAGTGTTGGGCACCAGGGCACAGAGTGGACCTGTTCACGCACAGACACGCAGGCACAACACACACACACACACACAGCCTCTTTCTCTATATATCCCTGCAGTCTATTGAACCCCTGGATGACATAGCAGAAAAGGGCAGGGAGAGTCTCCCAGTAAAGTGTAGTGTGTTGTACTGTGGTATAAACACAGTAAAGTATAGTGTGCTGTACAGTTGTATAAACACAGTAAAGTGTAGTGTGGTTTGCTGTCGTATCAACACAGTAAAGTGTAGTGTGCTGTAGTGTGGTATTAACTCTGTAAAGTGTAATGTGGTGTAATTCCAATTCTCCACCTCTACTTAAGACTCCACAATAACCAGCCCAGCTTGTATTGACATCAATCTGCAACACTAAAATGCCTGATCGCAACTGTCTTTTTGAAATCTAACAATTTACAATTCCTCTGTCTGTTCCATACAAAATGCTTATCCCCTGATCCATCTCCTGCTGCTTGCAACTGATTACACAGCATCAGTGTGACTGTGTGACACTCAGCCCTGCTCTTGCCCGCTATGCCCACTGTATTCTGGCAAGGCGGAGGTCTGATAGTCTCTATTCACAAAGCACATACACACACACACACACACACACACACACACACATACACTGACTGACAAACGAATACAAGCAGACCAGGTGAGGTAGTAAATAATAAGCAAGTATACTATAATGGCCAAAGATGAGGTTGTGACACTGTTGTCCCATTCAACAAGCCCCTGTCCCATACTTTATGCCCCCTGTCCAATAGGACACTACCCCTGTCCCCTGTGACACACCCCTGTCCTCTGCAACATGCCCACCTGTCCCATTGGACATGTTGTTGTGCTCCGCAACGCATTTGTTACTGACTGACACACTGGCTCGCTGCCTGTGATGCCTACTGCAGAGTATTATTATTAGTGTGTATGACAACATCTCATGTAGGATTATAATAATAATACTAATAATAATTAGTATTATTCAATCACTAGCTCCTCCCACAACTTTTGCACTAAACAGAGGGAACTTCCACATCAGCACACTTCTCTTTCTAACAACTAACAAAAGGATGATCAAATGTCCCCTACATGTAATTGACAATCCTATTCCACTGACTTCATGCAATGTTGAAAATGTCAGTAGATTGTAAGATTATATAAAGCAAGGCGAGTTCCAAGCGTTGCTGGACTGCACATCGAGGGACCTGGGAGGCCTGGGGAGGAGTGCTGCGACTCTTTTGTTTTTTCTGTGGACAATGCAGCGCTCCAATTCAACTCTTGCCCATTTCTGTTCTGTTCTACTTTCACTCCGAAATGAAAAGAGGCCACGAAATGTGACCGTGCGCATTATTGCACTGCGCTGAGCCAGTCAGACTACTTGCAGGAGTCATGATGGTGACTCTGTGCCTGTTTTGTGTATCAGAAGCCCCCTCCCCCAATGGTCACACACTGTCACTTAGGCACACTACTCTTAACTTACATTGTAACTAACTTATCACTGCTACTAACCTGCATACAACCATACAGCATGATACATATACAATCATCATGTATGTGAATAGTACTGTCACATGCAGACAAGTCATCTGAAGATACTTTCAATTCTAGTTATAATGATTATTTTGGAAATTAAAAGCCCTCCCCCCCAAACAAACATTGGCCCTCTCTTTTTTGAGTTGCCAGGTTGCATAGTTACATGGTGTTGCCAAGCCAACCGCTCCCTGAGAGTGGGGATGCAGTGACCATGGCAACGGGCTAACTTTAGTCTGCGGCACTTAAAAATATAACAGCGCAGCGGAGCCAGATTTGAGCTGCGCCTGGTCCCTCAGCCAGACACACCTGTGAGAGTCAGGTGAGTTAGAAGAGGGAGGAGGAGGAGGAGGAGGAGGAAGAGGAGGTGGAGGAGAAGGAGATAATGGCAAAGAAGAAAGGGCAGATAGATAAATATCATATATTCTTTTATTGTCTCTTTCTTCTTCTACTCCTTTTTCTTTCTCTATCTATTTATCCAGCTATCTCAGTGGTTCCTTTCTCTCCCCACTTACTGTCATCCTCCCACAGCTCTCTCTGTCTGTCTATCTCTCAGTCTATTGTCCGCCTCAGTCTCTGCCTCTCCCTCTCTTCCTTCCTTCTTTACTTTCTTTCTGTCTCTGCCTCACTCTTTCTGTCTTGGTCTCTCCCGCCTCTCAGTTTCTTTCTGTCTTTCTTTCTTTCTCTCTCTCTTTCACCCTCTTTCTTTCTCTCTGTCTTTGCTTTTCTCTCTGTCTGTTTATGTCTCTGCCTGTCTTTCCTCCTGTCACTCCCTCTCTCTCTCTCTAATTCTCATCTGTGTTTGACCTTCTCTCTAAGTCTTCCCCCGGGTATTCATTGCGCCCTAAGTGTCTGTTTATACCTCTAATCTCCTGACGTTTATATCAATCCCCCCCTCCAACCCTTCGCCTCTCTCTCTCCCGGCTCCCGCCATCTCCCCCCCAACACTCTCTCCCCTCCGTCTCTCCAGCCCTCCCTATCCCAGAAAAACTATCCCGTCCAATCCGATTAGAGTCTTACACTAACACTGAGCCAATCATAGCTCACCTTCACAAACACACAAACACACACACACACACACACATACACACTTAAACCCACACACACTCTTACACACTTATACACACTCTTACACACACTCTAACTCACACACAGACATTAACACATACTCTTACAAACACACACTTTTCCACACATACTCACAAACACAGCTTATGTGTGACAAACTTTCTCCTGCCAAAATCCAGAGGAATCAGTATGACAATCTGACACCACTCCCACACACTGACACTCCCCCACACTGTCACACTATCACTCCCACACACTGCCACTGCCACATAGTCACTCACCCACAATGTCACTCCCCCACACTGTCACTCCCCCAACACTGTCACACCTCCACACTGTCACTCCCCCCACACTGTCACTCCCATACACTGTCACTCCCCCACACTGTTACACTGTCACTCCCCCACACTGTCACTACCCCCCACTGTCACTCCCCCACACTGTAACTACCCGACACTGTCAAACCTCCACACTGTCACTCCCCCCACACTGTCACTCCCATACACTGTCACTCCCCCACACTGTTACACTGTCACTCCCCCACACTGTCACTCCCATACACTGTCACTCCCCCACACTGTTACACTGTCACTCCCCCACACTGTCACTACCCCCCACTGTCACTCCCCCACACTGTCACTACCCGACACTGTCACACCTCCACACTGTCACTCCCCCCACACTGTCACTCCCATACACTGTCACTCCCCCACACTGTTACACTGTCACTCCCCCACACTGTCACTACCCCCCACTGTCACTCCCATACACTGTCACTCCCCCACACTGTTACACTGTCACTCCCCCACACTGTCACTACCCCCCACTGTCACTCCCCCACACTGTCACTACCCGACACTGTCATTACCCGACACTGTCACTCCCCCACACTATCACTTCCTCCCTCCCAGAGATTTGCATTGGAAACTCTAATAAAGGACTCTGTAAACTGGCTCCTCCACTCCTGCACAGACCGCTGCAGGGCCAGACTCTATCGGTCTCACAGCTGCACAGGGCCAGACTCTTTCAGTGAACTCATCCAAGAAGATTTAATTTGTGAACATTGTCAGCATGTTGAAGTCCTAGAGATCAAGGTCTGTGATCTTGAGACTCAGCTTGTTGATCTGCACTGTATTAGGGATATAGAAGAATTGGTCAATCAGCCCATGAGAGAGATGGTGTGCACGCCAAAACCTAAGAGAGTTGAGACCGTAGAGCAGGAAAGTGGACAGAACTGCTGGGTTACAGTAGGTTGTAACCACAGACAAGGCACGCACAACCCCTAGAGAAACCACAAGAGCTAGAAAAGCACAACAGGTTCCAACTGCTGGACACCGAGTTGGACAGTGACGGCTCAGAGGATGATGGGAGGGCAGTTGAGCACCAGAACACCATGGTGCCAACTCACCCTCAGAGCAGGGAGGTAGTTAGGAGTTAGTAGGAGACTCGATTCTAAACAGTTTAGATCACACAGTGTGCTCTAGTGACAAGGAGACCCGCATGGTATCTAGCCTGCCTGGTGCTCAGGTTGCAGATCTCCCTAAACTAGTAGACGGGCTACTGGCCAAAGCCGGGGGTCATGATCCACATTGGAACCAATGACATAGGAAAAGGTAGGACAGAGGTTCTGCATTTCTTTCCCTCTGAGTCTGTGTAAACAAGGTCACTGTCTTGCGGCCTTGTTGTGCTACGGTACTGTGCCATAGTGCAACCGTGAAACCCAGAGGAACAGAGTCTGATAAGAACCAGTTTTCTCCAGCAAATTGGGCTTGATACATCGTAAAAAAACCCTTATATTAAACATTACGTATGCTTTAATTTTCCCCGGTTTGACTATATATGGGTCTTCCTGAGCAGTTGTCAGGCAGAAACCAAATGTACGCTCATCATGAAACAGACATGTGGGCCTGTTTTCTTTCTCTCCTGTCTGGTCTGTATAAAAGTGCCTGTAGTTTGTAACTTCTCTAAGATTGTTCTTGAGATTGCCTCTTGAACCTCTTCCTTGCAGCTGCTTGTAATAAAAACCTTTGATTGGAAATATATATCTCTCTCTGGATTTCTGCAACTCTTCATTAATGAAAACTATATTCTTGGAGATAGTCAACATGGGTTTAGATGAGGCAGATCAGGTCTTGCTAATTACTAAACATGCAACTGCAGCTGTAGATTATGTGAAAGCATCTGATATGATATATATACTTAGATTTTCAAAAAGCTTTCAATAAGGTTCCACACCAAAGACTGATCCTCAAATTGGAAGCTGTAGGTATTCAGGGTAAGTAGATGGATTATGAACTGGTTGATGTCTAGGAAACAGAGGGTGTCGATTAAAGGAGTCGCTTCTAACTGGAGTGAGGTTGTTAGTGGAGTTCCACAGGGATCAGTACTAGGGCCTGTGCTTTTTCTAATCTATATTAATGATCTGGACTCTGGGATAGTTAGCAAACTTGTAAAATTTGCAGATGATACTAAAATAGGTGGCTCAGCAGATACAATCTTGGCAGCACAGGCTATTCAGAGGGACTTAGATAATATTCAGTTGAGGGCGACACCTGGCAGATGAAATTCAATGTGGACAAGTGCAAGGTATTACATGCAGGTAACAAAAATGTCCACTATAATTACACTATGGGAGGAATAGAACTAGATGAAGTGACGCATGAGAAAGACCTAGGAGTCTATGTGGACTCCTCACTTTCTCCATCCAAGCAATGTGGGGAAGCAATAAAAAAGGCAAACAGAATGCTAGGGTATATTGTCAAAAGTGTAGAATTGAGAACAAGGGCAGTGATGTTCAGACTGTACAATGCACTAGTTAGAGCTCATCTGGATACTGTATGCAGTTCTGGGCTCCACACTTCAAGAAGGATATCGCTGCTCTAGAGGTAGTTCAGAGGAGAGCAACCAGACTTATTCCAGGTCTGAAGGGAATGTCCTACTGAGAGACTGAGGGAACTGAACCTTCTCACCCTGGAACAGAGGAGACTATGTGGGGACTTGATTCAAGTCTTCAAAATCATGAAAGGTATCGACCACATCAAACCAGAGGAGCTTTTCCAGATCAGCAGGGACACACATGGAAATTGGGCTTCAAGGCATTCAAGACGGAAAACAGGAGACACTTCTTCACACAAAGAGTTGTCACAATCTGGAACAAACTCCCCAGCGATGTGGTTGAAGCTGAACATTTAAAAATAGACAGGATAGGATCCTTGGATCACTTAGTTATTAATGGACACCACACGAGCACGATGGGTCGAATGGCCTCTCGTTTGTAAACTTTCTTATGTTCTTATGTTCTAAACAGGCCATGGGAAATGAATGAGGTCCACATTGTAGCCCCCTCCCTCTACTGGCAGGCTGGGTTACTACAGCAGAGGGAGTGAGTGAATCTGCTCATCTGTGCTTCTTACTACAGATTCACTGGACTGGACTGAGCAGTGTGGATGAGTGCTGTGCTACAGACACACAGAAAGAGAGAGAGAGAGAGAGAGAGAGAGAGAGAGAGGGAGGGAGGGGTGTGTGTGAGTGGGTGGGGGACTTGTGGGAGGATGGGTGATTATTTATAGTGTGTGTGTGTGAGAGTTTATGTGGGTGTCTATTACAGTGTGTGAGAGAGAGTTTTGTGAGCGCAGTGCCTATTACAATGTGTGTGGGTGTCTGGTACGGTGTGTGTGTGAGAGAGAGAGTGAGAGAGTTTTAATTATGGTGTGTGTGTGTGTGTGTGTGTGTGTGTCTGTGAATGTGTGTGTCTGTGTGTACATCTCTTTCTCATAATAAATCTTATAGAAAGCTGAAGATATTTTTAGACTTCTACTGAACTACAAAAATCCCTATTCACATAAACTGCAACACTGAGCAGTCTCTATAGGGACTGTGGACATAGTCAGGGCTCTCTACTATAGGGGCTGTGGACAATCAGAGGTCCTATATGTCTGGCCTTCACAAGCCCATGAGATGTTCACAAGCAGGTTGGCTGAATGTTGTGAGAGTGCTGGCCACTTATACTTACTTACCTGCAGCAGGCGTGGTGTGTCTGTGGTCAGTCAGGGAGGGGCTGGGGGGGTGCTGTCCTTCCTGCAATGTGTGTCAATCAATAGGGTCACCTGGACTCAGGGGATAATAACCCAGATTAGCTCCTATATATAGACACACAGAGACGACACCTTGGACACCGCGCCAGCCAGGGAATTAGCCAGAGGAAAAAGTGTCTCTGTCTCTCTGTGTCTTGCTGTGGCTGCATGTCTCGGTTCCTGTCCGTGTCGGTGTGTCTCAATCTGAGTCTGACTGTCCTGTCTCTGCCTCTGGCTCTCTGTGTTTGTGTCTACAGTCTGTAATACTGCACTGTATTGTAAAGCGCTTTATATCTGAAATAGAGTGTATTTAATGGTTCATATTAATATAGGACAGAATCTGAGACAGCTGTGAGACAGAAGATTCATTCTAGTGTGACTTGCAAACAATCTCTCTCTCTCTCCCTCCTCTCCCTCTCTTTCTCCCTCTCTCCCTTTCCCTCTCTTGCTCTCCCTCTCCCTCTCCCTCTTTCTGTCTCTTCCTCCCCCTCTCTCTCCTGCTCTCACTCCTTCCCCTTTCTCTCTCTCTCCCTCTCTATTGTTCCTGCTCTGGACAGGCTCACGCCCACCTTGTCTCTGACAGGGTGTAAAAATAAAGCCCCGGCAGCTGGAAACCAAAAAACAGTGCAGGGGTGTTACCTTGGCAACCAGACCCACCAGCAACCCAAATGTCTGTCAGTCCAGGAGCACACCTGTCAGGCAGGCAGACCCTGTGTCCCCTCCCCTCTCCATCTCCCCCTCTCCCTCTCTTCCTCTCCCTCTCTCCTGCTCTCACTCCTTCCCCCTCTCTCTCTCTCTCCCCCTCTCCCTCTCTCTCTCTGTGAGGTGAGTGAGATGGTGTACCACTGTTTTTTAAATTATACATGACTAAAGTCTTTCCTGAGCTGTGATCACCGTTTTTAATATCTTAATCTAGTTTTCAGTTGTTGTCTATGGTGGGGGGGTTGTAACTATGTGAGAGACAGGGCTGGCCAATTTTGACAAAGGTCAGGCCAAATTGGACATTTACAAAACAAGAAAGACCAAAGTGAGCAGCATAAAGCAAAATGTGTTGCTGCTGTTAGAAGCACTCATGAAGACCAGAGTATTAATAGATTATAGGTTGTACTCACTGAATAAGGACCTGGAGTCCTTCCACACACTCTGGGTTGATATTTTTATGTATTAAAAAGGAAAAGGGAACGTTTATGCAGGGGAACAATGTTTTTTTTTGGTTCATTCCAGCTCTGGTCCTGAGAGATACAGTCCAGTCCAACAGGGTCTCAGCCCTGGTCCTGAAAGACTACATTATGTCAACACAACATGTGTTTGTGGCTGTTATCTCATCACTGCCAGTCTGTGTAAACAGTGACGGGAATTGCATAAGGGATCAAACTTGAAATGCTGTCCCAGGTCCATATTACACTGCAATACATTAGAATACAACAAAGTCATGAAACTGAGATTAGATTCCTATGCACTTTCAGTCAGGGGAAACTCGCTGTGTGATGTGTGCCCGAGTCTATATACAGACGGTACATAAACACACACCAGATATGCAGGACCACAATGTCATACACAGCACAACAGGAGCGCATTGCCTCCCTCTCCCTCTCTCCATCTCTCCTTCACTCACCCCCTCACAGACAGAGAGACAGAGAGGGAGGGGGTGAGAGATAGAAAGAGAGAGAGTGTGAGACCGTCAGGGAGAGAGGGAGAGCAAGCGAGCCAGAGAGAGAGGGAGGGAGAGAGAGCTGGTCGGATTTACAGAGCGAGCGGAGAAGCTGCGGAGGAGAGAGGGATAGACACCGAACAAAAGGATTAAAGGGAGGATGAAACACAAGGAAAGAGGAGGGCGAAAACCGGCAACAGAAATAAAATAATATTTAGATAATTATAATCATAATCATAATAAAACCGACTCAAGACGCTGGGGGAAAAGGGGAGGGAACGGGGAATTAGAGGACAAAGACTAGCCGTTTTCAAAGCCCCAAGGAAAAGAAAGAAAAAGAAGAAGAAAGTAGCGAGGGACGCCGAGGGAGAGACACGGCGCTCTACTCACTGCATAGTAAAGCAAAAACTGTCCCGAAACGCAAAGCAGGATTTGATTTCTTCAAATCTATATATTTCTGTGCGCTGAGAAAAAAACGGATGTGCGGCTGGTGCGGCGAGGTGCTCCGTTAAGAACAAAGCGGGACCCGGATACCTGCGGACAGGTGAGCGCCAAGTGTCTCCCTCCCTCCCTCCGTCTCTCAGGGTCCTCGTCCTAACTTTGGAAACAAGTGTCCCACGACATCTGATCTGGACGTTGTGTGTTTCTAAAAGTTACTTGTGTTGTTTTTGTGTTGTGTCTGTTGTTGTTTGAAGGGGGTTAGAGGGGTCAGTGTAAACGAACTAACTTGACCTTCAAAACATTTAGCATTTTCTCAATTTTTAAATATCGAACAACAACAACAACAACAACAACAATAATAATAATAATAATACTGTTGTTGTTGTATTTGTTGTTCTATCAAATGAAATATATTACAGTTATTCGTTATTTATATAATAATTACGATGAAATGACAGTGATTATATATTGATTGATTGATTTGTAATCATTATGATGGTGATATTAATAATAATAATAATAATTATTATTATTATTATTATAAATTGTTGTTGTCTTTGTTATTGTTCCCTTGTTGCTAGTTAACTCATTAACTTGCTGGTTAACTGTGGTTGCCTGCTGGTTAGGCAAAAGATTCCTGCATATGAGTGAAATATGGATCGCGACAGCTCTGTAGACACGCAGATGCACTCGGCTCTGCAGGACTGGGTTCATTCTCACTCCTATACTCTGTGAGTCACCTGGGCACAATAATAAAGTGTTATTATTATGTTGATGAATAAGTAAATACATACATACATACATACATACATACATACATGTGCAATTAGTAACACAATCTTATGTTTGTGACACCCACAGTGGAGTCGTTTTTTATGTATGTATGTATGTATGTACAATGTATTAATATTTTACCACAAAACTACGTCGAAGTAGTTGCGATGCTGCGATGCTCTCCGTCTAAACACGCCACTGAACAAACGATGTTGTTGCTACAGAACAGGGTACAGTAAGAGCAAGTGTGTGTGCGTGTGTGTCTGTGTGTGAGTGTGTGTGTGTTTTGTGTTGGCATGTGTGTGTAGCCACGGGTCTGCCTCCTCCGACATTTTCAGCGCTGACTCACACAACCCCGACACAACTAGCAGTAACACAAAAGAAAAACAGACAGGAATGAAGGAGAGAGGGAGAGAGTGGGAGAGAGATAAAGAAGTGATCGTGAAAATAATAAATAAATAACTACATGCGTACATACATACATACATACATACAAGTGGGCTAGTTGCCCAGGGAGTGTGTGGGGCTGCGAGCAGGTGCGTGTGGTTGCGTGTGTGTTGGTTGTGTGTGTCTGAGAGAGAGAGAGACCCACAGCCCCACAGAGACATACACAGAGAAGCGCTCTCCAGTATTGCACTTTTATACTGTGTTGAAATACTATAAACCTGATTATCTGTCTATGCGAATATTTAACATACACAGTTTTCGGTCTCCTTCGATGTATGACACTCAATATGGAAGAGTTAAAAATTCAAGCACGATGGGTCGAACGGCCTCCTCTCGTTTGTAAACTTGCTTATGTTCTTATGTTCTTAAGTATCTTAAGCTTGTTATTTTTGGTTGTTTTTGAAAAACTTTGACAAAATGTATTATTATTATTATTATTATTATTATTATTATTATTATTTATTAAACATATCACATTATGTGTGTACCGTTCATCGTTACTGATTTTTTTATCTTCAATAGGGTTATTATTATTATTATTATTATTATTATTATTATTATTATTATTATTATTATAAGTGTTTATATGTAGGCCTATATACTTATTGGCAGTTACCCTTAAGACTTGTTGTCACACTTATCTAAGTGCAAAATTGATGCATTATACAATGCAGGCCTAGGCTGGACCAAATCAAAACTCCTACCAATTGAACATTCCGAAGTTGTAGCCTATTGATTTATAAATAGCAGAAACACGATAGATCGATTTGACATCATAAGGTACAGATTTATACTTTGCAATTCACAGGTATGTCAACGTTTTAATGTGATGTAGCCCCGAACAAAAGTAAACTGGCACCCGTTCTGACTGTCATCAGTGCATTGAATGGGAGAAAATCAAGACATATCGGACCGCTGGAATAGTTCGGTTTGGTTCCCCATAAGCCACATGGGGTCCATTTGGTGTATATGAACGCATTGAATGCCATTCACAGCATTCGCACTGTACTGATCAGTTTGTCACACATCACACATATGATCACACATATATATGTGTGTGTGTGTGTGTGTGCTAACATTTTTTTAAATCATTTTATTATTCTGGTATGTATTTTATTCAGATTTTGTATTACTTTAAACTTGTCAGTGTTTTCTTCTGTGATCTTTCCTTTTTCTTGTTTAACTCTAATTTATATTATTATTATTTAGTTTTTTCTCTACCTGAATTGTTTGTTAAGCCTACTGTATTGTTATTGGATTTGAGAAACTGTATATTTTACTGATATTTCACAGTTTCATGAGGAAGATCTTACAGGCAATCGCTGCTCCTGAAACGTTTCCAAACTCCAGTATTACTTTCTCCCGTTTTTTGTCTTTAAAATCATTCTAACCTTTAAAAATTAAAGTCTCGTCATGTATGTCCCGCCTCCAAAAGGCAAGTAACCAATCAGATGTACCTGGAGCAGTTCTGTCCTAACAGAGTTGGTTTCCCAAACCTTGCTTCACTGATTGGGTCATTTACCTCTGCTTGAAGGCGGGACTAAGTAGAGTGACAGTTTAGGAAGCCTTTGACAGCTTAGAATTATTTTGTTCAGGTTCAGGTATCTTTGTTGGTAGGACTACAGAAAAAATGATGTAACGTTTCTCCAATCCGGTAATGATCCAGTAGGCTTAACAAACAATTCAGGTAGAGAGCTGAGGTGGGGATGATGACAAAATAATAATAATAATTATATATATCAGAGTAAAACAGGAATAAAACCACTGAAAAGTTAAAAGTAATAATAAAATCACAATAAAATACACAGCACAATAATAAAACGATGTAAAAATATTGTTAGTGCATATAAACTGATCAAGTACAGTGAATGCCATTCAATATGTATTCATAATCAACAAACAGACCCCATGTGTGGCTTATGTGGAACCAAATCGCACCATTCCAGATTTCAGTTTTTTTCTTGATTTTCTCCCATTCAATGCATTGATGACAGATCAGAAAATAAATACAACTGAGAGTGTAGTCATTTCATTAAGAAAAAAAAAACAGTGTTGAACGGATGCAGACTATGACATTTTCTGGAAGATTATAATAATGATAATAAAATGCATATTGATGGGACCTTCATGCCCCGGGTCTGCAGATTGTCGATAGCTATCAGACTAGTGCATAGACATTCAGCTATAGGCAGATACACAGAAACACAGACGTAAAAACACACACACTCACACAGAAACAGACACAGATGGACTGACACAAATACACACAGGGACACAGGGAAAAACACAAACACACACACACACACACACACACACACACAAACACAGACAGAGACACTGACCCGGTCACACAGACACATCAATGACAATGTCTGACCCAGGCATGAGCCCCGGACATAGAGGCTTACAGACAGACAGTGAGGGAGGGGGCAAGGGATGGGGGGACGGGGGGGTGAGGGAAAAAGGGAGGGAAACAACAGTGTACACAGTCTACAAAATATTCAGCTACATGCAGCACTCTTAGAGACAGCATGGGAGTAACACGTTACTGAATGATGATGATGATGCTGGGGACTTCTGTACAGGAAGGCTGGGTGCACTTTGAACATGTGATGGGCTAAACAGTCAAGGGGGACACGTCTAAAAGCGTTGATTCTTACCAGGAGTTCTAATCTTCTCTGTACCCTGGGAGACAGCTGTGTCATTGCGCAACAAAAGAAAGACGCAGATTCTTAGACAAACTGCAATACTGGATTAGTGTCAGTTCCTTAAAATCTAACCACCACACACACACATGCACACACACACACACACACAACCCCACAGTGTTTTGTACTATTGGGTAGTAATCCATCAGTTGAGACCAACTCCTACAGTACTATCCTCAGGCCAGAGTCCAGTCATAGAAAGAAACTCAGTTCCAGACCCAGAGGAGAGCTAAACAAAGAAAAAAGAAGAAAGGAGAAATATTCCCCGTTTCTTCCTGTCATCTGAGCAACCGATACCTGCAAGCGTCTCTGTTCTGCCCAGAACAGACAGAGTTCAATATTGAAACGATCAAGCACATTTCCCATTCGCTTGTGAGGGAAATAAGGTTTGCCTGTGCAACAATACAGAATAGCTAACACACACAGGCAATGACATACACACACACAGGCAATGACACACACACGTAGACAGACATACACAATGATACACATAGGCATACTACACTTCTCCCTATATAATTAAAGTATCACACAGTACTGGACTGCTGTCTGTAGAGTTTCAGTACCGGACAGCTCCACATAGTCCGAACAGTTGTGTCAGGACCACTGCTTATGAGGAGGACTGGATATGTTAAGTGTGTGGGCAGGGGTAGGAGGCCAGCACTGACCTGCCCTGTACTGACCTGCACCTGCACTGTATTGTTTCAGTCTCTTCTTCTCTTTGCTGCACAATACTACACAGCACTGTGCTGCACCATACTACGTTGCACTGACCTGCACTGTGCTGCACTGTTCTTAACCTCACTGCTCTGTGCTGTACTGTACTACACTATACTACACTGCTCTGTGCTGCACTGTATTACACAAACAACAGGGAAGTGTTCTAGCACAGCCAGATTCAACCAGAACAGTGCGGTATCACCAATATACTTCTGTTTCTGTAGTCCGAGGATTAATCATTGGGTCAAAAGGCTACCATACATAAATAGTGCAAAGGATCAGATTCTTCTTGCCGATGCAGCTTTGTGCATGAGTGTGTGTGTGTGTGTGTGTGTGTGTGTGTGTGTGTGTGTAAAAACAGATGAAAAGCTGTCTGCTTGCAAAAGAAACTTCCAATTTTGATTGTCAATGTTAGGCAGCCATGTTTGGCAAGAAGCTCTACCTAGGGCTTTTTTGCGGGATTTGCCATAGCGATTATATGGACAGATCGCACAAAACACAGGGCCCTGCTCTTAACACATATAACTCTACTCCCACACTCACACTGGCAGGGCTGCTGACAAACCCAGCTCAGTCCCAGAACTCCACCTTGGCTGACAATTATCAACACTTGACCCAGCACACAGCTCCGAAGCTTCCCCCACAATGGCCGCCCAGCTTGCGTCAACGGCTCTGGCAACAGAGTCGTCAAACTCAACTCCAATCACGATGAAAGGATAGAATGCCAGTTGACAAGACCAGGGCTTATTGCAGGACAATATCTACAAATACAAATGTGACACTGTGAAGGAATAAAGTAACATGCAGGAGAATTTACAGCACATGTAGTTGGTTCTCTCACAGAGCACGGCACACACCGACCTTAACGCTAACTTAAGCCCCCGGTGGCTGTGCTCTCGTGCTCCTCACTGGCTCAGTCCTGAAGCCTAATAGGATGAGAGTGGAGGAGAAATGAATACAGCTTAATCTTATCCTCTAAGACTTCTGCTGTTGGGAGGGGAGTTTGTGTTTGTGTTGGGGAGGGGGTGCTCTGGGACGGGTGTCCTCAAGTGTCCATGAAAGATCATGTGTGTGTGTGTGCGCGTGTGTGTGTGGGGGGTTGGGGGGGTGATATTGTCAGTGTTTAAGTTTAAATTCGGTATGAGACAGAAGGGGGGGATTAACGCTGAGCACAGGGGCCCCAGCACTTGTGTAACCAGAGATCACCAGTCCCATCGGTGCACTTCCTCCAGGCAATAACACCGCTAGGCTCTGGCTAGACCCCCCTTTCTTTCCTTCTCTCTTTCTCTCGCGCTCGACTGGTCTAACTTTCTCCCTCACTCTCTCTCGGTCGGTCTCTTCTCTCTCTCTCTCTCTCTCTCTCTCTCTCTCTCTATCTCTCTCTCCCTCTACCTCTCAATCTACCTCCCCCTGTTTCCCTCCCTCCCTCTGTCTGTTTCTCCCTCTCCATCACTCTACCCCTCCACACACTTTTCTCTCTATTTCCATCGCTCTTTCATGCACACATGCACACAAATATTTATTTTTGCCAGGTCCAGAAAACAAAAAGGAGGAACAATCCCCACCACCACCAGAAACAGGGACCTATCTTTATTTCTTCCTAATCTCCCTCTCTTCTCTTTCTCTGGATCTCTTATTCAAACATTCACACACACACATACACACACACTCACACACACACACGCACACACTCACACACACACACAGTGGGAGCGACAAAGGGAAAAAGACGGAGAGAGAAGCAGAGCACAGAAAGAGGGGGGTGGTAGAGAGAGAGAGAGAGAGAGAGAGACTGTGTAACTTCACTGACCAGTGTGTCTATGAATCAATCCCCTTCTCTCCCTCTCTCTCTATCTCTCTCTGTGTGTCTCTCGCTTAAACTGTGTATTGAAGAATGTTGGTCACTTTCTACCTTCCTCTCCCTCTCCCTGCTTTTCTCCTCTGTCTTTCTCCCTTCTCCTCTACTCTCCTCCTCTCTTTCTCTTGTTTTCCTGTCCTTCAGTTTGCAGTGTTCAGTCCAGTGCTGTCAGTTCAGGAGACATGTACTGTTGAATTAGATTCTGCTGTGTAAGCCTCTCTCTCTCTCTGTCTCTGTCACACTCGGCTGTGACTCACACTGTACACCACTTATACCCCACGTTAATTGTAGAGCCCTCTCCTCTCCTCTCCTATCCTCTCTCTTTCTCTGTTATGCAAACTCAAACTTGACATATTTAAGTAATTCATTTTGGGCTGGGTTCCCATGGCAACAGCTTATTCTTTATATTTATCTTACTGTAAACACACACACCTGATATATATATAGAGTGCACACACAGCAAACCTGGTCTATACAGACTATTATAGATTATTATATCATTAGTTATACTGTATCAGTTTTAGTTAACAATGTACAATATAATGTGACTTTGGATATAAAGCGGTAAACAAAAATTGTTTCTACAGTCAAAACACAAAGCTGAGTGCATTTACAGCATTTTTAAACTATCACTCCGACCTTCTTTGCATAAAAAACAGTCTACTTTACCCTTTTTGCTACATTTGAACCTTTTCTCTAAGTAAAAACTCCCATATTCAAAATGTTTTCAAACTATTTCATAGTTAACCGTTTATTTTACTTAACAATCTGCATATAATATAGTAGGCTAAGTGACAAAGTGACCCATGTTCCTATGTGCTCAAGTACTTTTTTACAACAGTTTGTAAGGATGTGTAATTAGAAGTGTGTTCTGATATTTGATGTGAATTTTGGATTTTTCTAAGCATTACACACAGACCAAATGATTAATGTCTGAAACCAAGCCCACATGGTTGCATTAGCATTGTTTAGTATCAGTGTTGTTAATACACTGTAACTTTTTAGTGAGCTTATAAAATAAGTGTTGTAATTAAAGAAATGAGATATAATTTAACCACTGTAGAGCAGATTTATTTCCTTAATACATGGTGTTAGTTATAACAAAAATATACTACTATGTCTGACCTGTACCTGACCTGCACTGAGCCCCTCCACACTCCACACTCCACCTCCACTGCACTCTCTATGCTTAGTGTCTCTAATGAAGAAACCTCTGTCCATCTAATTGAGCTCCTCGTTAAGCCTTTTCCTGCTTTGCTAGCTCAGGTCTGATCTGATTGGCTGCCTCCCGCAGCCTGGGGCTTGGCTGACTCACTCCACAGCCAGGTTACGGCCCAGAGAAGGGTTTGTTCCCTGGACCAGTCACCTACTTCCTGGTGTTCATGGGGTTAACCCAGCCTCCTGCTCTGTTCAGCTGCTCAGGGTCCAACTGGGTAGAATGGGTGGACCCCAATGGGTCACTGGGTGGACTGCGCTGGACTGCTGCAGAGTCACTGACTGGACTGGACTAATATTAGGATTTAAAATATAATAGAATATCCTGCTGGTCACTCCTACCTCCTGCAGTTGTCTCCTCCTGCCTCCTCCAGCATCTGTGTCAGGCACTGCAGCCACTGTGGCGCTGATGGACACTGTGCAGTGACCGCTGCCTGCTCCCCAGTATCACAGCAACACAGGAGCCCTGAGGGGGGCTGTGTGGGACAGTACAGTGCGGTAAATAGCAGTAGAGTACAGTGCAGTGCAGTAGAGTAAAGAGCTAAACAGTGCAGTGCAGTATAGAGCAGTAGAGTACAGTGCAGTGCAGTACAGTGCAGCAAAGAGCAGTAGAGTACAGTGCAGTACAGTGCAGTAAAGAGCAGTAGAGTACAGTGCAGTGCAGTAAAGAGCAGTAGAGTACAGTACAGTGCAGTAAAGAGCAGTAGAGTACAGTACAGTGCAGTAAAGAGCAGTAGAGTACAGTGCAGTGCAGTACAGTGCAGTAAAGAGCAGTAGAGTACAGTGCAGTACAGTGCAGTAAAGAGCAGTAGAGTACAGTGCAGTGCAGTAGAGTAAAGAGCTGAACAGTGCAGTGCAGTGCAGTAAAGAGCAGTAGAGTACAATGCAGTGCAGTACAGTGCAGTAAAGAGCAGTAGAGTACAGTGCAGTACAGTGCAGTAAAGAGCAGTAGAGTACAGTGCAGTGCAGTAAAGAGCAGTAGAGTACAGTACAGTGCGGTAAAGAGCAGTAAAGTACAGTGCAGTGCAGTAGAGTAATGAGCTGAACAGTACAGTTCAGTAAAGAGCAGTAGAGTACAGTGCAGTGCAGTACAGTAAAGAGCTAAACAGTGCAGTGCAGTAAAGATCAGTAGATTACAATGCAGTACAGTGCAGTGCAGTAGAAAGCATTGGAGTACAGTGCAGTACACTAAAGAGCAGTATAGTGCAGTAAGCAGCAGTACATTGCAGTGCAGTACAGTAAAGAGCAGTACAATACAGTGCCTAACAGTGTAGTGAGAAACAGACACAGTTTAAGACAGTATAAGAGTGCATGAAGGTGCAAGTTTGGGAATTTGTGTGAGAGTGTGTGTGAGTGTGTTTGTATGTGCATATGTGTGAGTGTCCGTGTGCATGTGTGTGTGTGAGTGTCTATGTGTGTGTTTGCAGTGCATGACTTTCCAAAATCTGTAGCCCTAATGACAAAATAAATAAATCGCACAAACAAATCTGTCCCAGCACTGCATGTGTGTGTGTGTGTGTGTGTGTGTGTTCTGCACCAGGCCAGGCTGTAATCTAACTGGAATTAAACGGCCTAGACTTCCCCCTCAGCCTCCCCCCAAAAAAGAAAAATAATCTGGGCAATACTGATACACATGTTTCCACATCTGTCAGGGATCTCAGTGGCAGCTCTAATGCTAAAGACAATCTTCCACAGAGCCCCGGCTTAGCAAACTAAATACATACACAAATGCATAAGTAAATATGTCTCTGTCTAACTCTGTGGCGTGGTGACATCTGATCACATTGGCACTGGTGTCAGCAGGGCTATCCCATATCACATGGTTGAGCCAGGGCCACTGCTGTTTAGACACCTGAGTGTGTGTGTGTGTGTGTGTGTATTAATGTGTGTACTAGTACTATTCAAATGCTCTATTCTACTGCACTGTTACTACACCCCCCTACTGTAACAGCACTATTTTACTGCAGTGTTACTACTGCCCCCTACTGTAACAGCACTATTCTACTGCACTGTTACTACAGCCCCCTATTGTACCAGCACTGCTATCCTGTTGGTGCGGTCCAGGCTGGGGCACCTTGTGGAACAGCTGCTCAGTGCTCTGCCTGTGGCCCAGTGCTGTGTAGCGTCGCAAATGCGATCACAACGTGCTGCATGGCTTTAGGGCCAGCTTGTACTGCGTCCTAACCTGCAAGAGACAGAGCCTGGCTGGGCAATGCAACCAGTATAGAACATAGGTGACTGGACCGCACAGGGACTATAGGGACTGGACTGTGTGAGTGTGTGTGTCAGTGTGTCTGTAGTTGCAGAGTGTGTGTGTGTGTCTGTGTCTGTCTGTTCATCTGTTTGACTGTGTTTTTGCGTGTGTGTTTAACCATCCCTTTAACTACCCACGTCACAGACTGCACTGGGAACTCTCTGTTTATTAGCCCAGATCGATTCTGTCCCTGCCAGCCAGTTTCCATTGACACACACACACACACTCCCTCTGTCCCTCTCTCTCTCCTTCTCTCCAGCTCTCTATTTGGGCACATGGCTGCCCACTTGTCCCCCACCTCCCCATGCCCTCCAGCCACTCCAAACACACACACAGACCCACACTTTATATCCAGTATCAGAGGTCAGTCCAATAACAATCGTCTGTGTCAAACTGCCCCCCCCCAACAACTCTCGGTTTTCTGTACCTCTCTCTCTGTCTCTCTCTATCTGTGTCTCACTGTGCATCTCTCTGTATCTTTCTTTCTCTTTTTTCTCTCTCTGTATCTCCCCTGTCTCTCTGCTTAGTCTCTCTATCACTGTTTTTCTGTCTTTTGTGGGTCTTTCTGTCTTTCTCCCTCTCTCTCTCTCTCTCTCTCTCTCTCTCTCTCTCTGTCAGAAAAAGTGCAAAAGTATACAATCACATGACTCTCAAGTTTCAAATGTAGGAAATATAGTAAACTAGAGAATGTGTAGCAACTGAAAAAAAGCCCAATATGTATCTATGACAGGGGTTCCTGATCCTGTCCTGGAGGAACACCTACCCTGCTGGTTTTTGTTCCAAACGAGTTCTCATTTACTTAATTTAACCCTTAAATTAATTAATCATTTCATAAATCAGAGCATTTTCATTATTTTAACCAGTTAAACAGTTAAGTATAGAATTGTATAAACAACTTATTAAAGAACCAACTCTTTTCTTACACAATTTAAAAAGTCAAATCTAAGCATATTCTTACTTCAATTAAGGTTCAGTTAAGTAAATGAGAGCTCAGCTGGAACAAAAGCCAGCAGAGTAGGGGCTCCTCAAGGACCAGGGTTGGCAACCCCTGAACTATGTCTCTGTCTATATTCCTATCTATTCCTCACTCTTAAGTAAAATGACAATTTCAGTATGTTTTGCAAAATCTAAGTTTCTCTTTCTCTGTCCCTCTCTCCTCTCCTCTCTCTCTCTCTCTCTCTGTCTGCAGGAGTGTGGTGTGGAGTCCTGGTCGCCATGCCGATCCCCAATCTTTTGAAATAGACCCTGCCTCCAGCCGAGGCTGATGCCCCCTCTCCCCTAAGCACCCGTCCTCTTCTGCTGGACCTCGCCCAATCACCTGCAGGGACGCCCAGAGAAGCCACGCCCCCTTTCCCCTCGGTGAGCGACAGCCTGATGATCACTAGCGCCATGGGAACGGTGCGTGTCAACAGGTGAGGCTCCACCCATCGTGCAGGGTCTTTCCAGCTAAGGCGCCACCTTTTTTGATGTCTCAGACTGCAGGGCCATTTGATTCATAGCTGGACAGACACATTCAGTATTGTGGAATGTTGAGGCAGACCAATGTGTTTGATTGCTTTAGTCTGTGTTGTGTAGTGCGTACAGTATGGGTGCAGTGGGCTGTGTTATGTAGTGTTTAGGTATCCTGGTCAGTGTTCTGTAGAGTACACAGTGAGGCTATGTGCCCCAGTCAGTGTTGTGCAGTGTGTGTGTCTCTCTCTCACACATACACACACACACACACACACACACACACACACACACACACACACACACAGGCACGCAGAAAAACACACATAAGCACACACACAGACACACAGAAAGACACAGACTGACACACATGTGCACAGACAGATAAACCCAAACAAACACACAGACACAAGGATACACACACACACGTAGGCAAATACACAGATGCAGACACACAGAGGCACACACAAACACACACAGACACAGATACAGAGATACACACACATGCAGACACACAGGCACACATACAGACACACAGATGCACAGATAAACACGCACACAGACAGGCAGTCAGATAGACAAACACACAGACGGACGGAGAGACAAACAGACACACGGACAGGAGGACACATTAGGAGATACCACAGCAAAGGACCTGCCACGACCACCATCTCTCTCTCTCTCTCTCTCTCTCTCTCCATCCATCCTCCCTCCACGCAGGTACAGCATCGTGTCGACGGACGAGGACGGACTCAAAGTGTCCACACTGGGGTTGCACAACGGAGGGGGTGGAGGTCTCCATGGCAACAGCAGCATCAGCCACCACCTCTCTGGAGGAGGGGGGAGGGGGGGAGGGAGCCACCACAATGGAGGCCAGGGCAGCGCTAGTGGTGGTGGTGGAGGGGGTGGCAGTGGCAGTAGTAGCAGCAGCAGCACCATCAGTGGAGGTGGTGGCAGGGCTGTGGGCGTGGGGTCCAGTGTGGGGAGCAAAGTGTCCACCACCGGGCCGGGTCGCCTCCGCAGCCGCTTCGTGAAAAAGAACGGGCAGTGCAACGTGGTTTTCAGCAACATGCAGGACAAGCCACGGCGCTACCTTGCGGACATTTTCACCACCTGCGTGGACATCCGCTGGCGCTACATGTTGGCCATCTTCTCCGCTGCCTTCCTGACCTCCTGGCTGCTCTTTGGCCTGGTCTTCTGGGGGGTGGCACTGGCCCACGGGGACCTGGACCTGAGCCGGGGCTTGGGAGCCCACCATGGGGGAGGTGGCGGAGGCGGGGGCCGGGAGGGCGAGGGAGACGGTGGAGGAGGCGGAGGAGGAGGCAGTGGGCGGGGAGGGAGCCGGGAGGAGGAGGAGGAGGAGTGGAAGCCCTGCATCCTGCACGTGCACAGCTTTGTGGGAGCCTTCCTGTTCTCCATCGAGACGCAGACCACCATCGGCTATGGCTTCCGCTGCGTGACAGAGGAGTGCCCGGTGGCCGTGGCAACTGTGGTGGTGCAATCCATCGTGGGCTGCATCATCGACTCCTTCATGATCGGCACCATCATGGCCAAGATGGCGCGGCCAAAGAAGCGGGCGCAGACGCTGCTCTTCTCACAGCACGCCGTCATCGCCCTGCGGGATGGCAAGCTCTGTCTGATGTGGCGGGTGGGCAACCTGCGCAAGAGCCACATCGTGGAGGCCCACGTGCGCGCCCAGCTCATCCGGCCCTATGTCACAGCCGAGGGCGAGTACCTGCCTCTTGAGCAGACTGACCTCAATGTGGGCTACGACGAGGGCCTGGACCGGCTCTTCCTGGTGTCCCCGCTGGTCATCGTGCACGAGATCGACGAGCAGAGCCCCCTGTACGGGCTGAGCCGGGCCGAGCTGGAGGCGGAGGACTTTGAGATCGTGGTGATCCTGGAGGGCATGGTGGAGGCCACCGCCATGACCACCCAGGCACGCAGCTCCTACTTGGCCCGGGAGATCCTGTGGGGCCACCGCTTCGAGCCTGTGCTCTTTGAGGAGAGGAACCGCTACCAGGTGGACTACTCCCGCTTCCACAAGACCTACGAAGTTGCCTCCACACCTAGCTGCAGCGCCCGTGAGCTGAGCCACACCTCCTTCAAGATGGCCACGCCCCCGCTGCTCCCCAGCCCCGGCCCTGCATCCTCCTCCTCCTCGTCCGCCTCCTCCTCCCCTGGCCCTCCCCCTCCCCCGCTGCTCCTCCCCCTGCCCCCCAGCGCCTTCTGCTATGAAAACGAGGTGGCACTGCACTGCGGGGAGGAGGAAGAGGATGAGGAGGAGGAGGACGATGAGGTGGTGGTGGAGGTGGGGAGGGGGGGGATAGAGGAAGAGCTGAGGGAGAGGACGGGGGACTTCCTGGTGGACGTGGGGGGGCGGCTGGAGCTGGAGCGGCTACAGGCCGGCGTCCCCCTGGACCCGCTGTCCTTCCAGAGGGAGTCCGAGATCTGAGGCCCGGAGAGAGAGAGAGGAAGGGAGAGGAGGAGGATGAGGAGGAGGGGATGAGGGTTGGAAAACAACCACCCATCTCCTCCCGCTCTGCCTCTCTGCCCCTCCCCCCCACAGAGGCACAAGAGACAGGCTTGCGGACTCCCTCCCTCTCTCCTCCCCTCTTTACCCTATCCACTCTTCCTTTCCCACTCCTCCCTCCCTCCCTCGCCAACCAAACAGCGACCAGTCAGGACTCAGGGTCACATGGGTGGGGGTGCCAGGGGCTCCAGCTAGTCCCCCCAAAGAACTACAGACTTAAAGGAGGGAAGAGGAAATAGAGAGAGAGGACCAGTCTCTATTGTTTTGATTCTGTCTGGACAGTGACATTTTCTCCCCTTGCTGCTCAAAAATGGACAGGAAGAGGACAGTAGCTCAGCAGGACAGAGAGACTGGCCCTCGCTGGAGACAGAGGGCAAAACAGATTGTCAATAACAGGCCAGTAGAGAGTCTGTCTATGGGTGTCACTGTCAGGCCCTTTGAAGCTGTGATATGTATTGCCATCCACAAAAACTCAGCTGGACTGAACTGGGGCAGGATTCAATTTAATTTGTCAACACAGAATATTTGTGACTTTAACTAAGTTAACTAAAGTTAACTTTTTTTTTCTTGATCCTGGGAAAGTAAATCAATTTAAAGAAAATATGAAGATAAATATAATATATATATACACTCACCTAAAGGATTATTAGGAACACCTGTTCAATTTCTCATTAATGCAATTATCTAACCAACCAATCACATGGCAGTTGCTTCAATGCATTTAGGGGTGTGGTCCTGGTCAAGACAATCTCCTGAATCTCAAACTGAATGTCTGAATGGGAAAGAAAGGTGATTTAAGAAATTTTGAGCGTGGCATGGTTGTTGGTGCCAGACGGGCCGGTCTGAGTATTTCACAATCTGCTCAGTTACTGGGATTGTCACGCACAACCATTTCTAGGGTTTACAAAGAATGGTGTGAAAAGGGAAAAACATCCAGTATGCGGCAGTCCTGTGGGCGAAAATGCCTTGTTGATGCTAGAGGTCAGAGGAGAAAGGGCCGACTGATTCAACTGATAGAAGAGCAACTTTGACTGAAATAACCACTCGTTACAACCGAGGTATGCAGCAAAGCATTTGTGAAGCCACAACACGTACAACCTTGAGGCGGATGGGCTACAACAGCAGAAGACCCCACCGGGTACCACTCATCTCCACTACAAATAGGAAAAAGAGGCTACAATTTGCACAAGCTCACCAAAATTGGACAGTTGAAGACTGGAAAAATGTTGCCTGGTCTGATGAGTCTCGATTTCTGTTGAGACATTCAGATGGTAGAGTCAGAATTTGGCGTAAACAGAATGAGAACATGGATCCATCATGCCTTGTTACCACTGTGCAGGCTGGTGGTGGTGGTGTAATGGTGTGGGGGATGTTTTCTTGGCACACTTTAGGCCCCTTAGTGCCAATTGGGCATCGTTTAAATGCCACGGCCTACCTGAGCATTGTTTCTGACCATGTCCATCCCTTTATGACCACCATGTACCCATCCTCTGATGGCTACTTCCAGCAGGATAATGCACCATGTCACAAAGGTCGAATCATTTCAAATTGGTTTCTTGAACATGACAATGAGTTCACTGTACTAAACTGGCCCCCACAGTCACCAGATCTCAACCCAATAGAGCATCTTTGGGATGTGGTGGAACGGGAGCTTCGTGCCCTGGATGTGCATCCCACAAATCTCCATCAACTGCAAGATGCTATCCTATCAATATGGGCCAACATTTCTAAAGAATGCTTTCAGCACCTTGTTGAATCAATGCCACGTAGAATTAAGGCAGTTCTGAAGGCGAAAGGGGGTCAAACACAGTATTAGTATGGTGTTCCTAATAATCCTTTAGGTGAGTGTATATATATATATATATATATATATATATATATATATATATATTAAAAAGGGATCAGGCGACTGAGCTTCTGCCCCCTAGTGGCCCGGAGTGAGATAGCATCACCAATATTTGGGACAGAAGAGGGAGGTAGGCAGATGGAGCACAGAGGGCAGGGGGGTCGGGGTTGATGCACATTTTTATCCTGTGTTTATTTTCTATTAATCTTTGTGTGTTTCTTCCTCCTCCCTTTTTCAGCTCGGTTGCTAACAACCCGGGCGAACTGTTTTATTTTGTGCAAGGGGAGTTTCGATCACAACGTTTAATTTTTTTGTCCCTTGGAAAATGCATTGCTGTAGGGGGGGATTCTGTCAACCTATTCAGGGGGACCCTCCTCTGTGTTGGATCGCGTCAGATCCTCTTTGCCCCCCGCCCGGAGAAAGTACTACAAAGGCAAGTTTTAGTTTCTTATGTATCTTATTTTCGTCTTTTTGTCCCTGAGACTCAGCCCCTCGGCCACAGAGCTCGACTCTGGATTCCCAGTCTTACCCAGAAGTTTATGAAAACAGATGGATGAACTTTTACACATCTTGTTTTTTTTTTCCATCATGCCACCTCCCCACCACTCTACAGACTATTTGTTTTTCGCAGGATAACTGAAATGGTTTCATCACTGCTCCACTGGGGGGCAAGACTTTTCTCATGAACAGATGTACACTCAATGAAAAAATAAAAAAAACAAATTATATATATATATATATATATATATATATGTATAATGTAAAGACATAAAGTCAGTGTCTAATT
Source organism: Amia ocellicauda (assembly GCF_036373705.1). Classification (NCBI taxonomy): domain Eukaryota; kingdom Metazoa; phylum Chordata; class Actinopteri; order Amiiformes; family Amiidae; genus Amia; species Amia ocellicauda. Next base: position 46,243,073 of record NC_089855.1, on the reverse strand, counting down.
TGCTTTGCATGAGCTGCACAAGCACAGGCTGGACTATTGTCACAGCTGGAAGACAGCAGAATGAAATGCAATTGTCCTGTGTGTCCAGGTTTGACTCATGAGACATCTTATCTGTCTTTGGGTGTCCCCTGTCTTCCCCCACCAACTGCTACAGAACTTCTTTCAGGTGATTTATTCCTCCTCTATTGGTGTCGCAGTGGTTCAGGCCAAGCCCACCCCTAAACACACACACACACACAAAAGCACAGATATAGAGACGAACAGAGACCCATAAAGACACCCACAGACACACAGATACACACACATGCACAAGGACGTGCACTCACACATACACACACGCTACATATAGAGACGCACAACTGTATAATCTTGCAAAAAACACAACCTCAGGACTACAGATGACACCACGACTCAGACAGGAGGGGCAGGGGGGTATCTACATGGCTGTGGCTTTATTTATTTATTTATGTTTATTATTTTTGTATCAATTTGTGTTGATTTTGTTGTCTTATCTGCGTGTGACAGCTCTCCTGTCTTCTTTCCTTGGCATCCCCATGGGTTACCAGAAAACCTACCATTAACCTTTGACCTTTGGGCTGAGTCTTCCGGCTGTTTTCTAATGTACCACCTGTAACCAACCACCAACACAAAAACATTTAAACAGAAAACAAGACACACACACACAACACTACACAGACACTGAGAAGAAGTGTAAAAACACATTCATACAAAGAGAAGGATTCTGCGACGAGCACTTTATTCCACGTGTAGAAACTCTTGCTGTAAAATATTTTAAATAAATATATATATTGTTAATTTGTTCGACTGCTTGGCTGTGGTTTCTCTTTCCGTTTGGGGGAGGAGGAGAGGAGGGGAGGTGGGGGAGACGGTTCAGTTGGGATCTGAGCAACTCATACTGAGGAGAAGCATAAAACTACCACTAATAGGATACAGTAACAATCATCATATTATATTAATAATACCAGGCGGGTGAGTGTGGTAGAGCAGGGCTGATTCAGAGTGTAGCTGTGCCCAGCGCGGGGTGGTGATGTCAGGGCAGTGCCCTTTCTCTGTCGCTCTGCACCACACTGCCAGCCTGCTCTCTTGTTGTCATTCTGGGTGTCGTCAACTCCCACACTCCCACTCGCCTGTCAGCTGGAGAGTCCGCCACCCCTCTGTGCCCCCCGCTGTGCACACATGCACACACGCACATGCACAGAGACGGAGAGAGAGAGAGAGAAAGACACACACAGACAGAGAGGTAGACACGTTTTTTTAACCCTTTTATTACTTTATTATTTTTATTTTCTATTTTACAGTATCTGTAATTGCTTTGGCAAAAACCTATGTAAACATTTCATGCCAATAAAGCTTGTTTTGACTTTGAATTTGAAATTGGTAGACAGGCAGGGAGAGGGATGGGGAGACATAGAGAGGTAGGGGGGTGGCAAGGTAGAGAAACAGAAATAGATAGAAAGATACAGAGAGAGGGAGGCAGGCAAAGATAGGGAGTGAGAGTGGGAGAGAGAGGGGTAGATAGTGAGACAGGGGCCAGTGTCTGACACTGCGGAGGTCGTGACCTTGTGTTCTGTGGAAAACAGGACAGGGGCCCGGGGCAGAGAGACACTGATGGAAGAGAGAGAGAGAGAGAGAGGGAGAGAGGGGGGCAGAGATAGAGGGATGGGAGCCAAGAGAGAGGGAGAGGGAGGGGACAGATCAGATAGGGGAGAGGATGGTACTGTAGAGAAAACTGATC
>NC_089855.1:46228817-46236317 GCF_036373705.1 Amia ocellicauda | reverse complement strand
GGTTTGACCGGGGTTGACTGGGTGGGAAAATTAACAGAAAGAAGAAGGGGGGGAGGGAAATATTTTCGAGAGATGCCAATACAGTGAGGACAATAGCAAGGGCTTCACTTTGAACCATTTGCTGAAAACAACACCCCAAATATATATTGATTGATTGATTATGTATTTGAAATGAATGTGTGTTTTGTGTGTGAGTGTGTGTGTGCAGCACAAAGTTGCTCTCCTCTTTCCTAGACAGAATCAGTGACCTGACCTTCACTATTCTCATTATAAACTGATTTCTGTTCTGCTCCGTTGTGTTTTTCAGAAGAAGTGAAGACACATTTATTCACAATAAATAACAATGTACAGTAGTATACAAGTATACTACTATCATGTCCACTATTGATGCTACTACTACTACTAAGAAGTACGGAAGATGAAGAAGTATGGCTGGTAATTTGTCTGGCCCCATGATATAAATGAAGTGACCTCAACAGAGTAATTAACAAATTCACACGCATGCTTTGACTAATTAATGTCGTAATAGTGGGTGACACACAGTCAGGATATGGAGCCGGAGGGGAGAAGAGAGATGCGTTGTCTTGTGATCCTCCCCGTTGCCACGACAACCCCCAGAGAGAAACGGCATGGGCTGCACACGCACAGGCCCTCGAGCGCCATCACCTCTCGGCCGTTAATGGCGCGGGGTCAGACGGAAATGGCGGGGGGTTGTTTTTATCGCCGCGCCCGCGATCTGTCCGTTTGAGGAGAAATGCCAGCAGTCCGCGTTAACTGCCGCCCCATAGACTGAAACACAGAACGCCCTTCATGAAAGCAAACACGGCCGAGAGACGAGATTTTTTTTCTTAAGTTTCTAATCTTGTCTGCTTCTCTTCCTCTCTCGTCTCTAGTTTTTTGTTTTGTTTGGTTTGTTGTGCGAGCTGGTGTCCGTCCATCGCTTTGCTCCTACTTCAAAGCAGGAAAGAGATTTATACATTTTTTTCACTCAAATGAATAATTGTACAAGATGTTTCTTTTCTCCCTAGGGTTCAAGTGAAACAGAAGGAGTGTGAAATGAATAGAGGGAAGGTTGGAAGGGAGAGATGAGAGAGATGGATGGGTTCAGAGCAGGGCAGTGAGAACAGAGACCTAAACTAGGTTGTGTGAATAATCAACTTTCCCCTCTACAACATGGCCGCCCTCAGCCTAACCAAGCAGGCACTGTGTTCAGAATGAAAGTTGTGTATCTACTGTCCATATAATGAAGCAGTTACACACTTAACAGCACACATCTGATAAAAACTACAGACACTCGGGAGAGCAGAGAGGGAGGAAAGGGGAGAAGAAAGAGCGGTGATGGAGAATGGAGAAAGAGAGAGAAAGAGACATGGAGAAGGAGAGAGAGAGACAGAGCTGGAGGGATAGAGAGAGATGGAGAGAGATGGAGGGAGAGAGAGGCAGAGATGGAGAGAGAGAGAAGGGGAGAGGTTGACTGTGAGAAGACAAAGGCCCCAGTGTGCTGTGGGAGCAGCCTGTCTCTCTGCCAACTCCTCAGATATAATAGGTGTCACTGAGCCCTCGGGAGCCACAGGCACACAACGCCAGCATTCACCCCCCGCCAGGCAGCACTGCGGGCAGCCATGAGGGCCCGTTAACTCCTGCAGCCAGCTATAGAGTCACACAGTGTAGAGTCACACTGCATACAATCACACTGTATAAAGTCACACTATACAGTCACACTGTGGACAGCTGTCAACTCTATCAGCCAGTTATAGCCACACAGACCATAGAGACACACAACCAGTATAGAGTCACACTGGGGACAGCTACAGGGGCATGTTAACTCCAGCAGCCAGTTATAGACTCACAGTGTATAGTCATACCATACAGAGACACACAGTACAGAGACTCACAGAATAGACATGCATAGTATAGACACACAGTATAGACGCACACTGTATAGAGACACATTTTATAGAGTCACAGTACAGACTCACACAGTATAGAGAGAGACACTATAGAGCAGTGGTTCCTGGAGGAACCCCTACCCTGCTGTTTTTTGTGACAACCAAGCTCTCAATTACTTAATTGAACCCTTAATTGAAGTAACAATCTGCTTAGATTTGACTTTTTAAATTGTGTAAGAAAAGAGTTGGTCCTTTAATAAGTTATTTATACAATTCTATTAACTTAAAACCCATAGTGTTTAAAATAATTAAAAGGCTCTGATTTAAGAAATTATTAGTTCAATTAAGGGGTCAATTAAGTAATTGAGAGCTTGGTTGGAACAAAAACCAACAGGGTAGGGGTTCCCCCAGGTCCGGTTTGGGAACCACTGCTATAGAGTATATAGAGACACACAGTATAGACTCGCACTGTATATAGAGAGAGACGCACTATAGAGTACAAAGAAAAATACAGTAGAGAGTCACACTATGAAGACTCACTGAACTGTACTAAAGCTAAATGAATCAGAGAATAACATTGAAAATAGCCTTGGATAAAAACATCAGATGACTGAATAGATAGATAGATAGATAGATAGATAGATAGATAGATAGATAGATAGATAGATAGATAGACAAGTATTAAAATGAATTTTATTCACCAAACCAAAAAAAAAAACAATAACATGGTATAATCATATAAACCAAACACTGCAAGACTCTTAAAACCCTCCCATCCCCCAAACCCACATATACCGCCAACTAATTGCAATACAGAGAGATAGATTAGATAGATAGATAGAAAGATAATGATCTTTGCACATTGTAGATGAGTGTGTGAGGAGGAAGGGAACATGACAGAGGGAGAGAGATGGAAAGAAAAATAAGAAGGAGAGAAAGTGGAGGGGAAGGAGTAGAGAGGGAGTGGGACAGAAAGAGAGCAAAGGAGAGAGAAAGTGAGGGGGAGAGGGGGTGTCTTCTGCAATACAAGGCATCTTTGACTAGTTGTTTCTTTCCCTCTCTCTCTCTCTCTCCCAGCTGCGCCAGTGTACCGGCTTTGTTTCAGGAAGAGAAGAGGGCAGAACACAGACTGACACCAAGAACGACAGAGGGAGAGAGAAAGAAAGACAGCGAGAGAGGGAGAGAGGATGCAGACTGGGGGTAAGGGGGTGTGGTGGCTGGTAGACTGCAGCTGTGACACCAAGACCTGGGAGTGTGGGGGGGCCGTTGTACAACTCAAAAAATAGTGAAAGGAAAAAAAAAGAGAAGAAAGAAGATGAAAAAAAATACAGACAGACACAGAATTCCATTACTGAACCTACACACACACACCCACTCACACACAAATACACAGACACATATACACACACACACACACACACACACATACAGACACATATATACACACACACAGACACACACACAAATACACAGACACATATACACACACACACACAGACACACACACACACACAAATACACAGACACATATATGTACACACACAGACACACACACACAGATACACAGACACATATACACACACACACACACACACACACAAATACACAGACACATATACACACACACACACAGACACACACACACACACAAATACACAGACACATATATGTACACACACAGACACACACACACAGATACACAGACACATATACACACACACACACACACACACACAAATACACAGACACATATACACACACACACAAATACACAGGAATACACACACTCACACACACAGGCACACAGAAACACACACACAAACATACTCACACACAAACAGACAAACTCACAGATACACTTACATACACAAACTCACGCATACACACACACTCATGTGTGTGTAAGTGTGTCTGTGTCTGTTTGTGTGAGTTTGTCACTGTGTGTGAGAGTATGTTTGTGTGTGTGTGTGTCAGTGTGTGTATTGAACTGTGACAGACACTCAGACACAGATAGAGAGACAGAGACAGAGACACACACAGAGTGTCCAAAGTGATTATTCTATAAATGTGGAGACAGACCAACTCAGACAGATAGATATATAGAGAGACAGATGGACAGAGAGACAGATAGACAGACAGATAGATAGATATGGAGACAGAAAGACAGACAGATAGATAGAGAGACAGAGAGGCACAAACAGACAGACAGTCAGAGAGACAGAGAGACCTGATAGTCCAATAAAAATGTAAATCGCTGCAGAAATTAAGTCAGAGATCAAACCTTTCCATCACTACACCCCCCCACTCCACCCCCCCAATTCCTCAGAAGTCACCAACCCATCAGAGAAACTGAACTAAATTCTCTTGGGACACACAATGGCCTTTTGATCAACCCTCCCACCCCTGCACTCTCATCCTCCTCCTCCTCCCCTCACCCCCCCCACTCCCCTCCTCCATCTCATCCTTCCATCCCAATCCCCCCGACACACACACACATACTACCCCCCCGTACCCTCCAGCTGCAAAGCAACCCAGTCCAGCATATAGGAAAAAAAGAGTGAGAGAGAGACTCTGCCACAGAGACAAAGATATAATTCATTGAGAGGAGAGAGAGAGAGAGAGAGAGAGAGAGAGAGAGAGAGAGAGAGAGAGGGAGGGAGGGAGGGAAAGAGAGAAGGGAGGGAGGCAATATCAGTGGCACGCAGCTGCAGCGATTTATTTAAAAATAAAAAAGAAGGAAAGAAAAGACAGAAAAAGAAAGAGAGAGAGACCCCCCCTATAAAAAGGTCACAGAGGTCCTGGAGACCTGATGTATCATTAACCCTTTAGCCTCCAGAGGAATTTAAACGAGTTGAGAGAGAGATAGGGAGGGGGAGAGGAGAGAGGGTGAGAAGGAGAGACAGAGAGAGGTTCACACATGGGATCTGTGAGATTAAGAATTAGGGGGTGGAGGAGGCATGGGGGACATTTTATCAAGGTGCACACAGGAAGTGACACGACAACAGGTGGAAGTGTCTTCCTGTTTAATTTGGGGTCCTTCCTCCTGTCTCCGACTAGGAAAGAACGAGGGAGTGTGTGAGAGAGCGCACTGGAATGAAGAGATTCATGGAAGGAGAGCGAGTGACACAGAGGGAAAGAGTAGATGGAGACAGAGAGAGGGAGGGAGGGAGAGAGAGAGAGTATATGGAAAGAGAGAGAAAATTAAGACATTGGGGAAGGAAATGGAGAGTGAGAAGGACAGGGAGAGAAAGTGAAGACATTGATAGAAGCAGACTATGTGTGTCTCTGCTGCTATTCTCAGTCATGTGTCTCTGAGTCAGGGAGGATCTATCTGTAATGATTCCTCTTACATTTAGATATTCCTCGTTATTTTCCATCAGTCGTTTACCAGCACAGTCCAATACACTACAGCACCGTCCAAAACACTACAGCACCGTCCAATACACTACAGCACCGTCCAAAACACTACAGCACCGTCCAAAACACTACAGCACCGTCCAATACACTACAGCACAATCCAATACACTACAGCACAATCCAATACACTACAGCACCGTCCAAAACACTACAGCACCGTCCAATACACTACAGCACAATCCAATACACTACAGCACCGTCCAAAACACTACAGCACCGTCCAATACACTACAGCACCGTCCAAAACACTACAGCACCGTCCAATACACTACAGCACCGTCCAAAACACTACAGCACCGTCCAATACACTACAGCACCGTCCAATACACTACAGCACAATCCAATACACTACAGCACAATCCAATACACTACAGCACCGTCCAAAACACTACAGCACCGTCCAATACACTACAGCACAATCCAATACACTACAGCACCGTCCAAAACACTACAGCACCGTCCAATACACTACAGCACAATCCAATACACTACAGCACCGTCCAAAACACTACAGCACCGTCCAATACACTACAGCACCGTCCAAAACACTACAGCACCGTCCAATACACTACAGCACCGTCCAAAACACTACAGCACCGTCCAATACACTACAGCACCGTCCAATACACTACAGCACAATCCAATACACTACAGCACAATCCAATACACTACAGCACCGTCCAATACACTACAGCACAATCCAATACACTACAGCACAATCCAATACACTACAGCACCGTCCAAAACACTACAGCACAATCCAATACACTACAGCACAATCCAATACACTACAGCACCGTCCAAAACACTACAGCACCGTCCAATACACTACAGCACAATCCAATACACTACAGCACCGTCCAAAACACTACAGCACCGTCCAATACACTACAGCACCGTCCAAAACACTACAGCACCGTCCAAAACACTACAGCACCGTCCAATACACTACAGCACCGTCCAATACACTACAGCACAATCCAATACACTACAGCACAATCCAATACACTACAGCACCGTCCAAAACACTACAGCACCGTCCAATACACTACAGCACAATCCAATACACTACAGCACCGTCCAAAACACTACAGCACCGTCCAATACACTACAGCACAATCCAATACACTACAGCACAATCCAATACACTACAGCACCGTCCAAAACACTACAGCACCGTCCAATACACTACAGCACAATCCAATACACTACAGCACCGTCCAAAACACTACAGCACCGTCCAATACACTACAGCACCGTCCAAAACACTACAGCACCGTCCAATACACTACAGCACCGTCCAAAACACTACAGCACCGTCCAATACACTACAGCACCGTCCAATACACTACAGCACAATCCAATACACTACAGCACAATCCAATACACTACAGCACCGTCCAAAACACTACAGCACCGTCCAATACACTACAGCACAATCCAATACACTACAGCACAATCCAATACACTACAGCACCGTCCAAAACACTACAGCACAATCCAATACACTACAGCACAATCCAATACACTACAGCACCGTCCAAAACACTACAGCACCGTCCAATACACTACAGCACAATCCAATACACTACAGCACCATCCAAAACACTACAGCACCGTCCAATACACTACAGCACCGTCCAAAACACTACAGCACCGTCCAAAACACTACAGCACCGTCCAATACATTACAGCACCGTCCAATACACTACAGCACAATCCAATACACTACAGCACAATCCAATACACTACAGCACCGTCCAAAACACTACAGCACCGTCCAATACACTACAGCACAATCCAATACACTACAGCACCGTCCAAAACACTACAGCACCGTCCAATACACTACAGCACAATCCAATACACTACAGCACCGTCCAAAACACTACAGCACCGTCCAATACACTACAGCACCGTCCAATACACTACAGCACCGTCCAATACACTACAGCACTGTCCAATACACTACAGCACAATCCAATACACTACAGCACCGTCCAAAACACTACAGCACCGTCCAATACACTACAGCACCGTCCAAAACACTACAGCACCGTCCAATACACTACAGCACAATCCAATACAGTGCTTGACACCCACAACTGTCACTGTCTGAGTCACTCTCACCAAGCCCTGAGCTCAGCACTGGAAAATATTGCATGACTAGCTGACCTCTGACCTTTGTCCCCCA